>NC_135505.1:56836867-56844367 GCF_052857255.1 Amblyomma americanum | reverse complement strand
GGTGGCTTAGTGGTTATGGCGCTCGGCTGCTGACCCGAAAGTTGCGGGATGGATCCCGGCTGCGCCGGTCGCATTTTGATGGAGGCGAAATGCCAGATGCCGCGTACTGTGCGATTTCAGTGCACGTTAAAGAACCCCAGGAGGTCGAAATTATCCGCACACCTCCCCTACGCATTCCCTCACAGCCTGAGTCACTTTGGGACATAACAGCCTCTTAAACTATTTATTTACTTTTTATTTATTTACCCACAGCGCCACAGAACGAACGTCGGGAAGTTGTCTGCAGAAGTGTCCGCACAAATTGTCAATCATAAGTTAGTTGTATGGCAATTAAATTAAATGTAAAAGTCGATTAAGCAACTGTTGATAAGCAACAAATTGAGTAATGATAGTAATGACAATTAGTAAATAGATAGCAAAAAATTGTGATAGGTAGTGATAATGATGGCTACCGATAATGACAGTGCAAGAGATAAATAGTGATAGTGAAGGTAGTGCTAAAGAAGGTAACGATATTGATAGGTATATTGACACTGATGAACAATATTTTATAAGTGATGAAATAGTTTTAGTTATGCGTAGCGATGATGATGATAGTTAATACTCTGATGAATATACGCATAGAAAAAATTATTAACAAATAAAAATAAAAATAAAAGAATAACACCATAAAAAAATAAAACAAATTCTTAATAGCTTTCAAACAAATTAGCGGGTTACAAATATTTTTAGGGGCCGGGTAACGCTACCCAAGTGACTGCCTTTGTAAAAAGAAACATTTCAACGCTGCAGCACGAGACGGGGAATGCGCAGATCGATCATGTTTTGGTCGAACTCCTCCCTCGTAATTGCAAAACAATAACCGTTCCATCCTGAACGTATATGCTCACCCAGCAGCGCAAAAGTGACCTTTACAATACTTTTATGGAAAGCAATGTTATTTCAAAAAGCAGTCCACTCTTGATAGTAAGCGATTTTAATGCGCACCATCCGGCATGGGGTTATATATTCACGATGTTAAAGGCAGAAATCTCTGGGATAAAATTCAACAACATGGGCTCATCCTCATTACGAACCGGATGTAGCCGACTATGAAGGGAAAAGCATATCCGAGCACACGACACCAGATCTAACCGTGGTCGGGAGTGGCATCACTGCTACATGGTGAAACACTGGGGAAGACCTAGGTAGCGATCAGAGGATACTAGAGAATATAGTGAGAATGGCCCACCGGTCATCAGTAAGAGGAAAGTTGAGACTATACATTGGGATACTGTCAAGTCGGGACAGAACCCAATAAGCGATATTAACGATTGGAGCAAGGGAGTTATTCAATCTGTTCAGGACGCTACCGAAAAGATTAATTGGAAGTTGATCCGGAAGTCGTTGATAGACGTCTCGTGAGTTTGTATAAGAATAAGAAACAGAGAAAAAGATCAGCCATAAAATAAGATACAGGAATTTCAGAAAACACTTTCATGCACTAAAAAAATGTATTCAAGAGCATGCATTGGAACTCACCACGCGAAATTGGGGTAACATTTAAGAACAAATGGACAGGAATATTGGCAGTGCCGGAACGTGGAAACTACTCTGACACCTATTAGATCCAGAGAAAACAAAATCGGAGGCTCGACAGCAGCTTTCAAAGGTGTTGTATAAATATGAAGTTCCGACAAAGGAACTTATAGCCGAGGTTAGGGATCGCTACCTCAGCTGTTCTGGAGTTGAGAGCCTCCCTGAAAACGCGGGCTCGGAAAACCCGGACTTGTACAGCCCCATCACTGTCGGGGAAGTGAGGACTGCAATCAACCGCCTAAGAACCAAAACGACTACCGGGCCGGACATAGTCAGCAACAGAATGGTGAGGAATCTTGACGACGGTTCCATTCGAAATCATACAACCTGTATACAGGAATGCTGGGACAAGGGAGAGATGCCGCAAGCGTGGAAAGCTGCGAACCTAGTCTTCATTCCGAATCCAGGGAAGAAGCCCAGCTTTGAGCATCTTAGACCCATTTCCATCACATCTTTCGTTAGAAAATTGATGGAGCACGTAATATAAACTAGACTGAATAAATTCATGTAAGATCAAAATCTTTATCTTGATACCTTTATAGGTAGCTGAAGGAGCAGGTAATCGATAAAAAGACTGTTGATACTAGGGTCATTCTGGCCCTGGATGTCTCCAAAGCATTTGATAATGTCAAACACGTAGCCATACTTTCGAACCTTAGGGCACTAAATATTGGAGTCAACACATACAAATACGTAAGGAACTTTCTATCAGATCGGACTGCCAGCATAAGCCTGGGCGAACAATCACTTGAAAACATTAGAGTTGGGAATAGAGGGACGCCGCAAGGGTGTGTTCTCTCACCAAACCTGTTCAATGTAGGGATGATTGGCCTTCCAAGGCACCTGGACGCAATCACAAATGTGCATCGAACCATATATGCGGACGATTGAAATGCTGTGGGTGTACAGCGGTAGCGATGGAGAGATTCAAAGCACACTTCAGAGAGCCATAGAAGTAATAAACAGATGTTTCGAGGTGATTGGGTGAAAATCCTCGGCAGAAAGATCAGAGACTCTTATTCTGCCATCTGAAAACAAGGAAAATAAACAGTGCACTTGCAAGGGCTGCGATATTGCTTTACAAATGAAGGGCAATGCCATTCCGACAGTAGACAGTATTCGAGTCTTAGGGCTGCGCATAAAAACAAATGGCAAAAACACAGAAACTATCACAAGACTTGAAGCGAGTACCAGCGAGACGTGCTGGCTACTCAACCCCATTTCTAACAAGCAGGCGGGGATGAAGGGGGCCAATCTTATGAGATAGGTTCAGGCTTTAGTCATACGCCGAGTGCTATCCGTTGCCCTCTATCTCAAACTAGGCAAAGCAGAACGGGACAAAATTGAAATCATAATAATAAAAGAGATCGCAACCGCCCTAGGTCTTCCTCCCAATACTTCCACGATAATACTTCTATGGCTAGGTGTCTCCAACACTGTGAATGAGTTTATAGAGCTGCCAAGGTTTCGCAGCATCAAAGGCTTTTGAAAATCAAAACTGAAAGAAAAATCATGGAGCGCCTGGGGTTCGAACCTTCAGGCTGTTCAAAGCCCACAGATAGCGTACCTAGAGCAGCCAGGGATAGACTCAGAATTCCACCCCTGCCAAAGAACATGCCTCCGGTATTTCACGAAAATAGGCGCAAAGATAGGGCTGTGGCCCTACAGGGAAAATTTCGAGGTAGATCCGGTGTGCTGTACAAAGACGCGGCCGAATATGATTGCAAGGAAGCACACAGAGCGGTAGTGGTTCGTGAGAGTGGAGACCGGGTCTCTTGCTGCGCCGTTAAAAGCGCAAGTGCAACTCAGGCGGAACAAGTTTCCATTGCTCTAGAAATAATAAAAAACGGTACAAAGCTGATGGTGAGTGACTCTAAGGGAGCCATTAAAAATTTTTATATGGGGAGAATCTGCGCTGCAGCCGCCAGAATTATGAGCGAAGGGCAAGTAGCATCAGAGCTAACCTCACTGATCTGGTCCCCCGCTCATCAGGGCCTGTGGGGGAAGGAGAAGGTGCACGCGACCGCCCGAAGGCTCACTTTCCGGCCGATCGCCGCTGTCGCGCCGCCTCCAGGAGAGGAACACCTCCCTTCGGATGACGAACTCACAACATTCCATGAAACCATTTCTCATGATAAGCTCGGTCGTAAGACCTATCCAACATTAGATAAACAGCTCAGTAGAAGATAAGAAATCATCAGGAGGTAATTGCAAAATGAGGCATTTTCAATCCCTCAACTGTACAGTAAGTGGCATCCAGAAGTCTTTAAGCCTACATGTGCGCATTGAAATAGATCTGCAGATCTAGTCCACATGGTCTGGGCCTGCCCCTTCTATAACGAACCGAATACAAACGTACAATCCTAGCAGACTTTATTAATCCACCACGAAGCAGGAGACCAAAGCAAACTCATCGATATCTCCCTGACCGTCGTAAAGTTCCAAGGGATTCCGGCCGACGGTTATTGAAATGAATGGAGGTTTAGGCTAAAATCTTCTCCCGCGTCATTTTTGTCCGTTGCAAATAAAGTTACTTCTTTCTCTTTCTTTTACATTTTCAAAAATAGAAATGAAGGGAGAAAGACAGGAAAGGAAAACGCTTTCGCATTTCCGCTCTTTAGCAGACTTAACTGCAAACCTGTAATATTTGGTGTACTCCTTTGTTGAGTACTGCTTCTGGTATTTGTAACTATTTTTATGAATATACTGATAACCCGGTACTATATGTTTGCAATAATATATTTTTACCACCTTTCTTTTGTTTGTTTTCTTTCACTTGCCGAGCTCGTAGTGGCACCCACTTGCGGAGCCTTAAGATGCGTGGCATAAGGCGGTATGTGGAAGCGCAGTATTTAAGTTCCTTGATGATTTGTCTTGATCTCGTACGGCTAATAAAACAGTACGAAACAGCTCGCTGAAGTATCAGATTGTTACATATGTAGTTACCAAACCTGTAGGCTTTCATTTTGCGGAAAAAGTCGGCGCAGAAGGACTAAAGTCACTGGAAGGGGGACAAAACAAGCGCTGTCTCGCAACTAAATTTTATTGTGAAGGAACACAATATATATACGCAGATAAACGCGTAGGTGCGAAGGTGGTTTCGTTCGGAGGAAAGAAAAAGAAATATCTGCGCCCAACCCGCAATTAAATGGCCCCCAAATTGTCAGCAATCATTTTCGCACAGCAGTGTTCTACTAATTAAGGATGGCGCGACCCGTAACATCAAACGCCTTACCCTTCACGCAGTGTGCTTACCCTCAGAAAAGAAATGCGCTGAGCTCTTTAAATCTAAGAACAAAACATGTTTGTTGTTTCATTCATTTATTCGTGCGCTTTTCCGCATGTATATTTTCACTTGACTGTTGATTTAATTAATGACATGATAGCACTGAATACTGGTCATTGAAAATCCCCACCAATCTAAGATGTCAAGCCATTCGCCCAATGCTCGAAAGACGTCACGTGACCTTGTGCCGTCACCAAAACCTGTCTACCGCGGCAAGTGGCAACCTGGTACCGGATTGCGAGTAACCTACCCACTGTGGCAGGTAGAGATCAAATTATTGATTAATCGAATGAGCTCACGTTACTTCATGGCGTCATCACAAAGTGCCCCCGCTGCGTTGTAGAAGCTTAGTTGCTTGATACCAATCTAGATAGAGAACCGAAATCAAAAAAGAGAAAAAAATGTGATATCTGCAGTAGTCGACGCCGTCACACCATAGCGAATAGCTGCTACAGCAGCCAGCAGTCGGAATATGGCGGTTGATGGACCGACAATTGCAAAGAAACAAGTGCAAACCCACGCACAAGTTGCAACAGAAGCTACAACAAATAATAAATCTAATGTTATGGCATTCCATTGTGGAGCTAGCTTGCGCGTCCACATGATTTTATTAATTTATTTCCGCCATATCTTTATCGCCACGAAGGAGTAATCGGGGGGGGGGGGGGGGCAACTGCACATGGGAATAGCATTTCACCAGGTTACCTCACCTGAGTACGTTAAAGCGAAGTAACTACACTACAGAGGAACAGCCCGCAAAGCGAAAATTATACATGTCTATATTATTATTGAAACAATCCGGTTGAGAAAGTTTTATTTTCAAACATGCTAATTAGTTCATACAGCCGGTTCCATCCCCTTATGTTCGGGAAAAAATTTCAGGAGACATGTAAGCTCCGTCTTAAGGGTATGATGCGACAGCCTAATGAGATAATTCCCATATCTGCCATATATCATTCCCTACTTTGCATTCGTAGATCCCTGGGAGTCCTCATACTCCTCCTGGCGCAGAGAAGTAGCGGTTACGCGATGCGCCACTGCCCTGCGATGGCAGGTCCTTCCAGCGGTGGGCCTTGTGTCGCCCAGGTTGCTCTTGCCGAGTGACCAATCATTAACTGCCACCTGCCACGGTGGGCATTTCGCTCACTGTATGTTGGGCAGGTTGTGACGACACTAGAAAGTCACGGGACCCAGGCGGCACACCTGTTTCCTAGGTGCCTCTCGGGGGACCGCCTGCTAGAGCCATGCCTCTGATTTTTCGCTCACAGCACCGACTTCGGTAAAGCAGACAAGGAATTTTCTGGGGAGCGGCGCATTTAACGCTATCGAGCTGAAATTAAATTGCAGGAACACTTTATTTAACCACAATGTCTTTTTCCATCTGACCCCTCAGCAAAGAATGGAAAAATCGTCAGCTGGTTCCCTCTGGTGGCGTCTACGTTTAGCCTGCCACGATGGTGGTTAAATGTATTCCGCGAAACTGCTGTGCAATTCAATAATTATTCTCAAACCAATTTTCACTGCATGAAGTGCATCTATACTTCGCCGTTCACGATCTGGCCGTCCATGCGTGCACGGTGGCGTAACTACACATTTATTCATTGTTGCGCTCAACTATTGACGTAAGCCAGAACTCGTTTCTTCCTTTGTCTCAGGCCTCAAACTCTGTTCTTTGGGCTCCTCTCACGTGCCACGTCTACAAAATTTGTGTAACCGAACCTGAACAGCGCCGCATCGGAGCTCTGCGTATACTAGATGATAATAATAAAAGGCTCTCGATGTTGGACATACAAAAAAAAGTTGCCTTCCGTCAAGCTTGCAATCCGCCACTGGCGGCGATAAGCTCAAGTTGCTAATTTTTGAAATTAACACGAAGCCAATATCTGGCCACAAAACTGAAATCTCGGTAAAACCTGACATCGGGATATCAGTAAAAGAATCAAATATTCTAGCATTATCCGTATAACTCACAGCTCAACAAGGTTGAATAGTAACAAAAGTGCCTGTCATCTCGAGATATCTGTTAAAGGGGCTAGTGCGTTAATGAAGCTGCGAATGGACCTAGGTGTTTATCCGTAATTCACTACAGCACTGCGGCGCTCTAAGTGCGAAGAGAACAGGACGATGTAATTCATTCAGCAGTGCGTTAGAGTGGGTGCGGAGAATATCAGGATGTAATTAAGTAGTGAGCTACTCTGGTTAAGCAGAATAAGATGTAACTCAGTTCAGCAGTGCGCTAATTTGGGTGTGGACAGCAATAGAAGGATGTAGCGACGCTGGGAACAGGCAGAGCATGCTCTCTGCTAATTTGGTTAACGCTTGCACCACTGGCATTACAAGCTGGAGGAAGCAAAACAAGTTTAAAGCCAAACACGAGTTGGCATCAGCCAACTGGGCCCTATTTAACGAACTCTCTCACCACATGACTGGATTTTGGTGTCAATTTGTTAGGAAGGTAGTGAAAATATTTTTCTGCTGTGCCCCCTGGAATGAAACAACCGTATATGAAAGAGAGAGAGACAAGGACAAAACATCTCATACTTTCCTCATGACCATGATCCAGAAAGTTGCACCGGTGACTGTGTCGCAAAAAGACGTCCTGGACGAATAACTACGAATGCGAATATAGATTCGGC
>NC_135505.1:56799367-56834367 GCF_052857255.1 Amblyomma americanum | reverse complement strand
AAGGGGATAGTTTCTCGACACTGAAAGGGCGACCTACTAATATCTGTACAAAACACTTGAATGGTTCGGCTGGATGTGAAGTCTTATTGTCGAAATGACATGCTGGATGTCACGTAAAGAAGGGATATATATATATATATATATATATATATATATATATATATATATATATATATATATATATATCCCTTCTCGCGTGCCATCCGGTCCTTTGCCCAGCCTATATTCTTCGTTTGAGAGATTTTTGAAGCCTGGAAAATTGCTAGATACGGTGCGGAAAAATGTGTTAGTGAAGCATCAATTCACCTGTATCAGAAGGAACTTGACTTTTTGGGTTGATAAGATTGTGTACTTTTGCTTTGGGCGTTAAGTTTGGGTGCGCATGCGTTGCTCTTGAAGGAAGCTTGTGTTTTTTCGTCCAATAAATCAGTTGTTAGTCTACGCTCGTCCTGTCTGCATCTTTTCTTTGTCCTGTCTCCTGCGTAGTTTTATGTCTTCAGAATGTCTTACCAACTAGCCTCTCATCACACTTCTAGAACCGTATACACGGACGCTGCCGTATATACGCGCGAGAGAGAACGCGTAGCCGCAACGGTAGTGGTAAAAAGGAAGGCAACATGATCACGTGTGCCACGGCAAAGGTCGCCGGCACAGCTGAGGCCGAAGAGATTGCCGTTGCGCTGTCGGCAGCAGAAGGCTACAGAACGGGCCAATCTCTCAACACACTGACGGAATCGAAGGAGACGTGCAGGAACTACAGGAGGGGCAGGATCAGCAAAACCGCCCTTAGAATACTCAGCGGGGTAACCTCCTCCGAGGAGAAACCCAGGCATAACCTAATCTGGATCCCGGGCCACGCGGGCAAAGGGGGGAACGAAAGGGCAGACAGCCTAGCTCGAGGTAACGCATTCCGAGCAGGGCAGTCAAATGCTCCGGAGCTCCGCCTTCAGGCTTGCGAGGGGGGAAAGCAGAGACCTTGAACTAGAATAGGGGAGCTAGGATTAGATATCCACCACCACACAAAGCCCTAACAAAGGAGGAAGCGACCGGCTGGCGCAGATTACAGACCAACTCCTTTCCTAACCTGCACATACTTAATAAGATGTTCCCGACACAATACAGAGCCACCTGCCCTTGGTGCGATGCCGCACCTACACTTTACCATATCACGTGTGAGTGCGAACGCAACAAAGCATTCCACCAACACGAACACCCGAGTGCGGAGCAATGGGAGAGTCGGCTCATCAGCGCCGAGCTCACGACCCAAAGGGCCTTAGTGCAGCACGCGAATGATGCAGCACGACTCAGTGGAGCCTTGGAATAGGGGCCCACCCTTGCTGACGAGAAGCCTCAAGTCGCCAGCGCCAGAGAAGACGACGGAGACTTCATAACCGCGAAAACCTTGAAAGACCGGTTAAAGTTTTCATTCACTCAAGGGGCCCTATTGTACACATGCTGCATTGAGAACTAGCAAGCCGAGTGGCCCGGGAACTTCTGGAAGTGGCTCTGCGTAGAAACACGTCCAAACCGTGTCAAGTCCATCCAGCTTCAAGTGCTGTCAGGCTTTCGCTGCCAGAAGATACACGCCCCGTTGTCATACCGAGATCAAGACTAACGTGCTTTGCTCGATGCAACACAGCGAAAAGGACAAGTGTGCAGCAATGAAGGGATGGTGGTATAATATCGCTTAGACGTGCGCAGGCTTCGTCCGCGTGTGCAGGTTGTCCTAGAGTTTCATCCTACAAGAGGAAGCAGTGCATGCCGCGAATCGCCAAGCGGTCTCCGTATTATAATACAACCGAAGACAACTGGAGCTCCTTTATGGGCGGCAGCGGAGGAGTGTCCGATGGGAGATGCGCGATGGGTGTCGATTTCCGACGTCAGCAGCAGCAGCCGCAACAGCAGCAGCAGCAGCCGCAGCAGCAACAGCAGCAGAAGAAGCGGCGGCGGCGGCGCAGCAGCAGCAGCAGCGGCTGTAGCGGCTGCAGGAGCAGCAGCACCAGCACCAGCAGCAGCGGCGGCAGCAGCGACAGCGGAAGCAGCGGCAGCAGCACAAGCCGCATCAGCAGCAATCAGCCACACCAGCAGCCGCATCAGCAGCGGCAACAGTAGCAAGCAGCCGCATCAGCAGCGGCAGCAGCAAGACGCAAGCAGCAGCAGCAAGCCGCAGGAAGCTCTGCTGCAAGCAAGCAGCAAGCAGCAGCAAGCAAGCAGCAAGCAATCAGCAAGCAAGCAGCAACAAGCAGCAAGCCGCAACAAGCAGCCTCAAGCAGCAGCAGCAGCAAGCAGCTAACAGCAGCAGCAGCAGCAAGCAGCGGCGACCACTCCACTTCGTGGGATGGTGGCCGGCGCTTTTAATGCGGCACAAGCTGACAACCTTCAACTGCCATCGCGCTTCCACAGCTCTTGCGGGTTCTTACACGCATGCATCCCTTCTTTTAAGGGATCTGCCACGTGCACCTCGCTTGGCCATCCAGCCGCATTTAAGCCACATCCGAGGCGACTCGATCACTGATAGCTGCCATCTAAAGCAAACGGTGTAAAAATTTCACGGCATCATCTGCGATGTGCAGGATCTTTTAACATTGGTTTTAACGCCGGGCCACTGAAAGAACAGAGGTGCAGTCAATGAACACATTACAGCAATGTGGTACCAAAACTCTCGCCCCTAACTTTCCCCATAAATTTTCCTTATTCCAAAGTGTTCCTTATTCCGCTATATTGTGTTACTGCACATATTTACCAATCGTAACAGCCTTACTACGCTCGCTCGTTACTTTGTCAACTAATCTGTGATAATGGAGTATTCAAGGTTCGAACCTTTGCTGAGGGATCACACCTCAAACATGGGAAGCAAGCCACCGTTTCTTAAAGGACCGTGGTAAGGGCTATTTTCAAACAGAAAGTTACAAAGTTTTTACCTTCGTGTACAGCGGATAAATGACAGGAATAGCTGTTCACCACCCCTCTTTCCCCTATCTCTATTTCGCTTAAGTGTGCTCTCTCCGTGGCCGACCTGGGTAATATTGTCCTTACTTAGATTGCAGCTTATAAAAGTGATTTCGTTGGTTTGATTCTAGGTTTTAATGGGGTTTAAGGTCCCAAAGAGATTGAGGCTAGGAGGGACAACGTAGTTCAGAGCTCCGGACAATTTCGGCCGCTTGGAGTTGTTTAACGTAAACTGATATCCAAGAGTACACTGTCCTCTACCATTTTGTCTCTATTGAAATGCGACCGCCGCGACTGGGATCGAATCTGCGTATTTCTGGTCAGCACCCGTGCACCAAAACCACTGAGCCACCGCGGAGGCGCAGATTTCGCTCTTAAAAGCTACAATGTGTACCCTGATTCCGTATTCTACGTATAGCCCGGCTAATCGTCACTGATTAAGCTTGAAAATAAAATCGCTTTCTTGATTGTACTATTTATACACACTTCATATTTACGCTCCCATTGCCTTCCCAGTAAAGATAATCGAAAAATCTCGATGCAAACTGCACTGAACAATTCGCCCTAACTGAACAATTTTTCACCTTCGGCAGAGCTAGACACCCGGGTTTTTAAGCACACTGGCGCATGACCGCATTGCGTTAATTAATTTACTTCGTTATGGTATTTATCCGGTGCCTCAGATTAAAATGCATATCCCTGACTGGCAGCTGCAGCCACATTACCCACGATTCACTCTACAAAAATTGCCCCCTTAAGAAGCGTGCGGTGCCCCTTTTTTTAGACGCTTAATCTGTGTAGGTTTGATGTGTCTCTGCGTTTAAACATAACGCTTTCCAAACACTTTGATAAAACTGAGGCACTTTCTGCCCTCACTCGATGCCTTTTTGTCTACACACTGCAACCAGCCCGAGCAAGCACCCCAATAATTGCAAATAAATGTAGGAGAGACGACTTTTGCGATACAATAAGAGTCATTTCAGAGCCTCTGTGCTGCTTTCTTGGTCAAAAATTGTGAATATTGGAATAATATAACATACTGTTAAGAAAATATTGAATATATTCAATCGCTCTTCTGGACTGTAGTAAAATCTCATTTAAAATTTTTTCATCGCTTGCATCAAGAAGTTAAAACTGCCATAGTGACCAGCGTGGAACGTTTTTGACGTTTGCAAGAACATTGATATTAAAAAATGCGAGCCTGCTCAAGGGCGATGTGCCGATATATTGATTGTTACTGTGCCAATTTTTTGATCTATTGTAAGAATTCAGTTATAATCATTTTTCCTGAGAAAATGATTTTCTCTAATAATTTTTGGCGTGAATAACGAGGTTTTTTCGCAGTGCTTCTGAGGACCCCTTCGTTCGTTCCATACCGTCTCCTTTGCTGGCGTCTTCGTTAAGTATCCTCTTCATCTACGCTACCTGAGCACACTTGTACGCTTTTGTCATTTGCGCGACATAGGCACACGTAAACGCAGACACAGCAGAGCGAGAATGAACGTTTCATAGACAAATTTTCTCGTAATGAAGCGACAACAAAAACCTGAGTAGTTACGTAAACAGGTAGGCTGACAGAAAGGCAGGCAGGAAGGAAGACAGGAAGGCAGGCAGGCAGGAAGGATTTCCTCTCCATTAATAAACTACTCTCTTGATATTCTCCACCAATGCTCTAGTTGGATGTTTCTACTTTTTGAAAATTGAGAATGTCCTGGCTATTCCAAATCAATAATGCTTCGCGGATTCCTGCGGCGGAATCGTGCATTGGGTGTTGAAATGGCTCATACTGGACAAAGATAAGTTCTATCGTTTCTCTGTCTTGCATGCACCAAGAGCAAACGTCTTCAGAGTTGTCAAAGTTTAGCCGGCAAAATTTCGTCCTCAAGCTCTCAGCCATAGACACTAAATGTAAAACACTCCTTTTGGAATTGTCAAAATTTTTTCCTTTCCATCTTAGATTTAGCCGTCCTATAGAACTTCTGCTTACCCAGCACTTCCTCTTTCCAGTGAGCATGTTCAAAGGATCTAACTTTCTCTCTGAAAGTTGTGGTATCCCCGATTTCTTCCCTTTGGCAGTTACATTATTACCAAGCCATCTAGTTACTCACATTAAAATTTTCCGCCACCCATCGTTTCCCATTATTATGCCTCAACTGTTTTTCATACTCCACCTTATTTCTTGCCTCACGCGCTTCGAATTTTCACCATCCCACCTTGAGCTGCTTCATTAGAAGGGCTTCCAGTGCCCCCAGGGCAAGTATACTGACTGTGCTCTGTTTTAGTTCAAGTGCTGAATTCGTGGCAGATCTCACCACGCCGCAGTGCTTGCAGACGCTGCTGTCCGATAATATTCCACATTTCCAGATCGGTCAAATAACTTCATATTTGTTATTTTATCAAAGCACGCATTTTTTATGAAAGTTGCGTTTTTGTTGTTTTTTTATAATTTCCGTTCTTTGGTCTCGCATGTAGTACCCGCCATCAGTTATCCAGATTCCAAAATACTTGTGTGCTTTAACTATAGATAAGTAGAGTTTTGTAGCGCGATAGTACCAGTCTCCTCATTTTTTACCCTGACTCCCGGTTTTTCAGCACTCACAATCATTCCTAGAGCCTCTGCCTCTTTTCAGCAAATGTCTAGAAAATCTTGAAGGCTTCTTGTGCTATGTGCTAGAAGAACAATTTCATGGGCATTTACCAGTCCCACTATGCAACTTGTCTGCAGTTGGGCCCTTCGCTGCCACGGCGCTGTAAACCCTAATTTACTCGTTTTATCTTCTGTCCAATCTCCCTGATTTGCACCACAAGTACAAGTGGAGATAAAGGACATCACTGCGTTAGTCCCTTCTTCACCGCAACTTTTACGACACGCTCAATTTCTTACCAGTTTGGAGCTACGTTCTTTACTTGTAAGTTTCTTTCAATAAATATATTGTTTTCACTTTCCACACCCTCTTCTTCCCAAGTTTGAAAAAACTGGGCGTGGTTTACATTGTCATAAGTCAGAAACAGTACAGCTGCAGGTAATATTGAATGCAGCTGGCTATACACATCAGTTTTAACAATGTTTACTGTTTTCATTTGCGGTGTACTTTCACTTAAGCCATGCATGCAATTTCCGTGGCGGCAACTGTTTTTTCCGCTATTGTCGCCATTATCCAATGATGCTCATGTGCGAAAACTCAAAAGCGCGTGAACGGGTTCCGAAGCAACCGCGAAAAGTTTGATAGAACGGCTGCGGCGCTGTGCATATTTGCAAACAGAAAAAAATTCTATTGAAACACTATAAAAAGGACGGCACCTTCCGCACACCTGACATTAGGCATTTCTCATTATTACTTCTTGTTTACAATAGGCAGTCGATTGATTTTGGCGCCGGCCTTTGAAAGCCGCACGCTTGGTGGACTGAGGGAAAGTTGAGGCACAAAAGCTCTTACACGCTGTGGTGAAGAGGAATGACATGTGCCGCGGCCCACATAAAAAGGCCTCAACGCAATTTGTGCGCATACCTGCTTACAGAAAGAACGCAGAGAAATTGTGTCATCTTCTGAATCAAAACATTTATGTGTGTCTGAAAAAAAAAACAAAATAAATTGCCTCAATTTTTCTTCACAGCTTTGTATTTTCCCTGCGTGTCCCACACTCTGCGTGACAGCAAGAAACAGTATATCGATCTTTGTACCAGGCTACATAGCTATTACAGGAAGTAACAAACAATGCGCTAGATGTCAGTGTGCTTTTGCACTCAACGAGGTGTTTCTGTAGGTCCTTGCGAAATAGGACAGCATGACACTGCTGGTGGCATATCGCTTTATACAATAAATTCTCCATTCTACCTGAAGGAACCTTGCTAGGAAGCCCACTTTCCGGAGTTCCTTTTTATTCAGTAAAGAAGCCGTAAATGCTGAACAGGAATGAATCAGTCATCTTTGCCGCAAGCTCCTTCACATCAGCTATAGAGAAGGTTGATTTATGACGGAAATTTTAAATCACTTGATGGCACATTGCACATTGTGGCCAGTGCTCAGAAAAAATTCCGCCCCTCAAAGAAGGCGACTGCAGTTGATCATGCCGCTTGCCATCCAGTAACTTGCTTGTTATGCATGGTAGCTTTACAAATTATAATATCTGATAAGTTCAATTTACAGAAAATCACCGCATCAAACTACGGAATCCATTGGGCACGTTTGTTTCTGGCCGCTGGACCTGTGAGACAACAGTGAAGCCTCGAAATATATATTGTGAACCTCTCAGTGTGTCCTCCTTCATTAACATTTTTTGAAAGGAGATCTTACGAATATTTGGTCAGATAAGCATGGTTTGAGACAATTGTACTCCGAATATAGAGCATATTTTAGTTTCTGATATTTCTAAATTCAACAGCAAAAATAAGAAAAGGACCCGACTTCTGCCGTTCGTACCGTTTGGTCATCTCTTAGCTCTATTGAACCATTTCTGATCTGCAATATTGAAAAAAATGCGCTCACAATTTTGTTCTAATTTTTGATCATTTATAGGAACACTGTACGTTTCCTCGAACTCCGCATGTGTGTCATTTCTCAGGCGCTCACAAAACCAACGCTTGGTATCTATGAGTGTTTGTAAGAACATAACAGACTTGAACGTATTAGGAAGCTTAAAGAATGGTTCTCCATGCGAAAGCATTATTTTCTGTGTTTTATGGCGTCCTTTGCAGTTCGACACTGGGTGGCATCTGTTAAAATAAAGAAAGGCAATGTGATCAGCACCCTACTTTCACATATAACGCGAGATGAAGTAGCATTGATGAAGTGCAAATTACATTAGAATTTTTCGGACCATTTCTGGTTGAGGGAGCTTCCGTGCCCAGTAGTTTGTTGGAATTTGCCGCAGCCTGGTTTGCCCGGACTCTACAAGCTGGTGAAGAAGAACACGGACATTAGCACCGACAGACGTGCTCATAACGAATCTCGGAGAAACCTCCTCACGATGATTGAAATAAACTATCCACTACAGGCTGTTGCTCTACTTGGTCAACTTGATAGTGTTAGAAGGCGGAGTAGAAGGAACGAGTTTGATGATCCGCTACGTGTCAGAATGCGCCATAAGGAATTTCAGTTGTGAACTACATAAAAACCAAATTGTCCTTATTGACACACGGGAAACGTTCCCTCAAAGCTTTCCGCCGCTCTATTCCGGAAGTTGCAGTCAGGCTCACGGGAAAAGTGGGTCCTCTCACAAGAGGCAGTCATCGCTACGCAACACAGTTATCCACAACGCATGCGTTGACATTGCGCACTTAAGGAAAGAGAAACCAAACTGAAATTCTTGGGAAATGGACGTTGTTTGGAGTGTCATTTCACTGTGCAACGTCACTGCATTTCAGAGCTTCTATTCGAAGAGCGTTAGCCAGATTTACATTTTATGGCCATAACGAGATGCATAGGAACGCGGGCGGTGCCAATGCAAACTCATTAAAAGATATCGCCATTCCGGCTTGATCGCGTATTGGTGCGAGACCTACTCAAACAGCAACCGCAAAATATTTTTTATGCGTTTATTTTATGCGCTGAATGTCTTGTGCTCTCGAATGGGATCAAGAAAGACGCAGACTCTTTGTAGGGGATCCATTTGCCTTTCGGTCAACGCCCTAGGCAACTGTACCATATGTTGTCTGCATAAACTCTTTGAATCTTTGACCACTGCCTATGCTTGACATCTTGAACGAAGCCAAGCTGGGGTACCTTTTTGTTGCCGCTGCTCTCATTTTATGTTTTTGTTCTTCGTGCTGGCTGACATAAAGGGACATGAGCTAGGACAAGGTCAGCGGATATGCCATCTGACATGCTCATGTTCTTCCTGGCCCTTTTCTTTGCCTCATCATCTTCCATACCTAGCTTTAGGTGGGATTTTGCATCGGTCGTTTTTGTGGCTTTTGGCTCGTGGGTATCTTTCTATTTTCGAGCTACTTCCGAAGCGAATTCACTTCATGGATGGCCCTCCGCGCTTTCCCGGAAGCCTTTGAAATGCTCGGAAAGCTGGAGGTTACCATTTACCAAAAGCGTGTGGCTCCCTGCGTCGTAGAAGAAACGTTTAAACATGGTACTTTGAAACGTAGTGTCCATGACAACGTCATTAGCGGCAAGTTGAGCTTTTCAAGAGAACAGCGAGGAAGGAAATCTTACGACAAAAACACAACCGGCGTGCATGCTCCGCGCTCAAAAAAACAGCCGCATCTCTTATACGTTCTCTTTGAAATCACTGTTTCTAACGAAGGAGGAGCATGGACTCGTCGATTCTCGAAATGCGCTAAAAGCGCTTTTCTTTCCACAGTTGTGTGCTAGAATTATCCACATTTGGATGCGTTAAGCTAGTGCGTTCCTTAGTGGAGTTATAGCAGTCACTCTTTTACGTCTATCTAGAGATTCGAAAATAATGAAGATTCAATAAAACAACACAAACAAAACAATATTGAACTGCAGCTGGTTCAAACATCTTATCTAATTTTATTTTTTTATTTATTAGATGCCTGCATCGACCGTAGGGCTTTACAGCAGGGGGCTACAAACGTTAACTGTCACTTTACATATTTCAACGCGTGGTAAAAAGCATTGTTCATCGAAATATACACCGTTCTTGATGGCAAAGTGTTCCATTCCCGCATAGTTCTAACAGAAAAAGAGTAACGCAAGACGACACCCCTAGAAGAAAATTCCTTCACGTTCAAATCGTGGTCCAGTGGCTTGGATATATAATTTGGTGCCTGGATATGCGTTTGGTGGTTGATGCCTTTTTTAGGGTAATAAATGTTATGCAAAAGCTTTAATCTACCATTTCTTCTACGATCCTTTAGCTCTTGCCATTGAAGTTCATGCTTGCTTTCTGTCATGCTAAGTTTAAGGCTGCAATTTCCAAGAACAAATCTGACTGCCATGTTCTGGATATTTTCTAATTTGTCCATAAGGTCAGCTGAGTGAGGATCCCAACAAACACACGCATACTCAAGTATTGGTCGAATATGACAGAATCAGAGCTGGGTTTGTAAGTTACTTGGAAGGTGACTGAAATTCCTCCTCAAGAAACCCAAAACTGATGCCGCCCTATTTCCAATATAGTTAACGAGCCTGCTCCACCGTAAATCAGATGTAAAAAAGGACTCCCAGATATTTAAATTCCTTACATGTGCATAAGGTAATGTCACCAATTTTATACCTAAACGGATGGCAAGCGCGTTCTCTTGTAAAAGAGACGTGTACAGTTTTGTTTATAATTAATGACATATCCCACGCTCGCACGCCAGCCTGCTATAGTATATAAATCAACTTTTAAGACTTGTGAATCATAATTTTCACTAATTACTCAATACACAGCACAATCTTCAGCGAGCATACTAAATGAAGACCGTATACCAATTTAAATATCACTAATACATAACGAAAACAACACTGGACCCAAAACAGAACCCTGGGGAACTCCCGAAGTCTCAGGTGTATATTGAAAAAAATCACCGTTCCGAACAACAGCCTGTCGCCGTAATGACAAATATTCGGCAATCCATTTAATAATATTATAGTCAAGCCTATAAGCATTTAACTTTGTAAGAAGGAGGATATGCGCATCTACATCGAATGCTAGCTTCCGGAAATCTAAGAAAACACTGTTAACAACCTGTTGCTTATCAACTGCCAAGGCCAAATCATGGGGTAAACCCTGCCAAGTGTGTATCGCACAATAAACCTTTCCTGAATCCATATTAGCAAGGACTTAAGAGATTGTTTCGTTAAATGAGTCATGACGCAGCTATATATTACATGCTCCATAATTTTACAGGGTATACTTGTAAAGGAAACTGGTCTGTTGTTCTGAACGGAGTTTCTCACATCGTTCTTATAAATTGGAACAACTCGCGCTAACTTCCAATCATATGGCAAGACAATTTCATTGAGGTACTTTTGGAGCAACCGCATAAAGTAAAAGTATAATGTATCCGCTAACTTTCTTACAATAGCTGCGGGGATGTCATCAGGACCACGCGCCTTGACCTGGCTCACACCTTTCACCAATTTACAGACTCCACTAACACAAAAGGTGACTTCCGGCATACGGTCAATCTCGGCAGCAAAAGAAATAGAGACCTCACGTGAATGAGGCGGCATGGATACAGATGAAAAATAATGGCTAAAACATTCAACTTTCCCCTCGTTGTGCGAAGTAACTTCTGCGTAATTTTTGAAATCTGGTACAGAGTATTTTTTTTTTGCCACTGCGCTTCACATACCTCCAAAATTGTTTTGGGTCCGTAACAAGCCTTGCGCCTAGATGCGGAAAATACAAGCCTTTTTCAAAGCAGGATTTTTGTGTGAATTCAATTTTTATTCCTTTCGGCAAAGCCAATCACTCCGACGAGTTAGACTCCTTGTACCTCTGATACCATCAGCGCTGCTTTGGAATTAATGCACCTAACTCAGCGTTAAACCATGGTTTCTTTCGAGCTCTCCTAGGCGATATAATTCTAGACGGTACAAAAGCATCGCGTAGATCAAACAGTTTCTGTTTTACAATATTCCATATTTGTTCTATATTTAGGTTATCCGCAAGGGCATCGAAAGTTGGGAAGTACCTCTCGAAAGCAGCGTTGAACGCCTCGTAGTTCGCCCTGATATCGGCATAAACCTTTCTCTCAGGTGTTTTCGCAACCTTCGTATGCACAACCGTTAAATCTGCGAGACCAAATTTGTGGTCGCTCAGCCCTGACAACACCCCTAGATTGCATGCGAAATCATGCAAATTACAAAGCAAGAGGTCAAGTACATGGCCAGTTACGTTCGTTCGCGATGAGTCACGAACATGATAAAAACTATTTTGGTTCATTATATAAAAAAAGTTGAATATAAACTTCCTCGCGCTGTTTCTATTGGACCGCTAGCCGACCATTCATTATCCGGAACATTAAAATCCTCCTACAACAAGACAAGTAAAAGTATAATGTATCCGCTAACTTTCTTACAATAGCTGCGGGGATGTCATCAGGACCACGCGCCTTGACCTGGCTCACACCTTTCACCAATTTACAGACTCCACTAACACAAAAGGTGACTTCCGGCATACGGTCAATCTCGGCAGCAAAAGAAATAGAGACCTCACGTGAATGAGGCGGCATGGATACAGATGAAAAATAATGGCTAAAACATTCAACTTTCCCCTCGTTGTGCGAAGTAACTTCTGCGTAATTTTTGAAATCTGGTACAGAGTATTTTTTTTGCCACTGCGCTTCACATACCTCCAAAATTGTTTTGGGTCCGTAACAAGCCTTGCGCCTAGATGCGGAAAATACAAGCCTTTTTCAAAGCAGGATTTTTGTGTGAATTCAATTTTTATTCCTTTCGGCAAAGCCAATCACTCCGACGAGTTAGACTCCTTGTACCTCTGATACCATCAGCGCTGCTTTGGAATTAATGCACCTAACTCAGCGTTAAACCATGGTTTCTTTCGAGCTCTCCTAGGCGATATAATTCTAGACGGTACAAAAGCATCGCGTAGATCAAACAGTTTCTGTTTTACAATATTCCATATTTGTTCTATATTTAGGTTATCCGCAAGGGCATCGAAAGTTGGGAAGTACCTCTCGAAAGCAGCGTTGAACGCCTCGTAGTTCGCCCTGATATCGGCATAAACCTTTCTCTCAGGTGTTTTCGCAACCTTCGTATGCACAACCGTTAAATCTGCGAGACCAAATTTGTGGTCGCTCAGCCCTGACAACACCCCTAGATTGCATGCGAAATCATGCAAATTACAAAGCAAGAGGTCAAGTACATGGCCAGTTACGTTCGTTCGCGATGAGTCACGAACATGATAAAAACTATTTTGGTTCATTATATAAAAAAAGTTGAATATAAACTTCCTCGCGCTGTTTCTATTGGACCGCTAGCCGACCATTCATTATCCGGAACATTAAAATCCTCCTACAACAAGACAATCGTTGTTGATTATTTCAAGAAATAAAATTAACAAAGTAGTGGCTATAACGATGAACCAGGAGGCCTATAAAATGACCCAAGAACCTGTGTTTTTCTATTCGGCAACCTTATTCTACAAAACATCAATTCAGTTTCATTATCAAACAATTCCAGCTGAACGCATAGACTATCGTTGTCAACAACTACAAATACCCATCCGCCATGTGTACAGCGGTCTCTACGAAAACACTGGTATGTGCTTGGAAATAAATCACTACTGAGGACGGTCAAGTCAAGCCACGATTCGGTGCGTAGTATAATGGTCGGTTGAATGGTATCAAGAAGAAATTGAAAGTCATCGACTTTATTTTTATACTGCGGCAGCTGATCAACAAAGCGCTGATAGGGCAAGACACGACATGCGCTCTACTTCGCCATATCTCCCTTACAGCTTCCGCTTCACTATCCCACTCAAAGCGCCTGCTGCCCATGTGAAGCGTATCGTATTTCAGGACCGGTTTCACTCCACCTTACTTAGTTTGTTGGCGTAAAGCCATAGTTTCTTTCGCTTATCTCGGGCAGCACGAGAAAAGTCTTCGGGGAATGCAAAGCTCGATCCCTCGAGCATGTATGCACCTGAAAGCCCAACCTAGTGTGTTTTAGAAGCAATAAAACGTACAATTCTAGGCCGCAATTTATCTTCAGAGTCTGTACCGAGCCTGTGAGCATGTTCGATGGATACCGAAGGTAATTCAAACTTCGTAGTACACTGATCTATCATGAGCTCCTCGGACGTGACTGCCGTCTCAATGGGATCCGAATCAGTTACGCCGTAACAGATCATATTATTGCGTCTTTACCGGTTTTTAAAGTCGTCTATTTTTTTCGCGATTCCTACCAACATTTCATGATCGTGTTGTTGCTGATCTTCAACACTAGTTAAGGCTACTTCGATGGTATCAGTCGTCTGCAGCTTAGTTTCCAAAGAAAGAAGCCGAGCTTTCGCGTTAAACACATCTACAATAAGCGGCGATAACTTGGAGAGTATTGCACTTTGACCACTCAGCAGCTTTTGACTTCGCTCAGTGGAAGGACCTGGGTTAGACTCGACATCTACGCCACTGAGCTGAAAAATTAACAAGTAAAATGACGGGCTACCTAAAAGCGAAATATGTCGCATGAAACGCAGATGATTTGATCGCATGAATCCGCGTCTTCGTCAGTCAAAAGTCAAGTAAAGCACTTGGGGTGGAACCGGCAAAACATAGCGGGATGCCTTCAAAAGCAGAAAAAAACTAACCTGCGTAAGAAATACAAAGCTTGTAAGGTTCACTGCCATCTCGCCGGCTCCACGCCCCGTCGTCAGACTGCTTGCTGCTCCGGTGTTTTTGTAGCCGACACCTAGCAGCGTCGACGTCCACTTGACACCGTTGCCAGCTTGGAAACGCGACATATCAAACATCGTCACTGGCTGGGCACAGTTGCGATTCGCAGGTGTCGAATATTTCTGCGAAGACGCAGAATTTCAGTCGGCCAAGGCCAGGCGCACATCGCTGTACGGAAGTCCGTCAGGGTGAACTGTCTTGGAAATGCCCGTCGGAAAAACCTGCGCAAGCAGTATAAAGCTTGTAAGGTTCACTGCCATCTCGCCGGCCATTATTTTTATGGCGTTTTTTGCTGCTACCACTGCTGTTCTTGCTATCGAGACTCCAACTACTGCCCTCAAATAGAGAAGTAGCATAGTTCACAGTATTCATTTGTAATCTATAATGTTAACGTTCAGTTCGGGCATCGTCCAGGTCATATCGTGCACTGTTCATGAGGTAGAGCTGGTTCCGTTTCTTTGCATTTTTCTCGGCTTATGGAGATAGACTTTAGGCGGCGTTTTCAAAAACATTTATCTTATGTTGTTTCAGCCTTATCTTTAAAACTTATGCATTCAGTAAGTTTTTCTTCAAACAAATCTAACAAATATGGCAGCGAAGATAACGCGCTTAGGCGGAATAATGTCCCGGTTAGAGTAACGCGAATATTTGTTTCTTTTTCTTCGATAAGTGTTTAGGCGGTGGATGCTCAGTGTTTTCATTCGGTATATTAACAAAAGTTTGTCCATAATCATAAAAAAATTATGTGACTTAAGCATTTTATTTTTGTTTTTTCAACTTTAGATCGAAATTTGTGGGCTAAAGAAAATGCTTGAAAATAGTTAGCAGCAAGGTGACCGATTCGAAGGAAAATTACTGCGGTAACATTCAGATACAAGCAGAGAGCGAAATGATTTAGTGACGGTTCTTGAGCTGTTGTTGTTGCTGAATTCAAAAGTCAGAAAAACCGAACTCGCCCAATATATAAACCGAAAAACTTAGAGTGGTGTGCGTTACGGTGACGCAGCATCCTCTAAAGGAAGACAATCATTAGCCTAATGCCGGGCAGGCAAGCACGGAATCAAGATCAGACAATCGTGTTTGACTGAGCGGTCACAGCCGTCGCATTTTGGTCTGAACGGAAGTCATTGCGAGAGCCATCGGCCTTGTTGAGGACACAACATAGGCTTATAATGGTATTTCTTGTCCACAAGGAAAAACTTATTGCACATATCGGGGGGTTATAATTTTGCCTTGGAGTTTCCACCCTCTCCAGAAAGCATGGACGCGGGATATGAGTGAGAGATGCCGGCAAGACGAAATTAAAGATGTGTCCAGCAGCAGGCAATATTGCAACCAGGCCACCTCTACGCGAGACACAGGCAGCTTCAAGTTCCGTAGCCACAAGTTCTCAAGAAAGGAACATAGTCAATTCGGTGCAATTCCATTGGAGAACAAACCAGGCATGACGCGTCACCGGATAAATATGATACCATACGGACAACAAGTGTTTCAAAACACTTTGAACCTGCATTCTCGACTTGAAAAATCGACTGTTTTTGTCAGGCCTCAAAGACGCCATGAGACACACTGCGCGGAATCCCATCCTATGCTTACACCAGCCAGCCACATTTTCCCTCCAGAACAAAACATTCGTTGATCGTCGATGTTTTCTTGGTTTATTTTTTTCTTCTAGTATTTATGTCCTGTGTTCAATGCCGCTTTTGGCGTTGAAATAGCTAATGGCCCTTCTGTACCTTTTTGCAGGTTATTGAGTGAACAAACTCCAGTCATAAATCAGCGCATTTGTCTCTCACCGTCGCCGTTTGCCATGTCTTGGGCGCTGTATTTCTTCTCATGATAAGAGCCTGACCCTTTTCCCAACCAAAGAGATGAGCGCATGTGAGACTGGGCTTTCCGTCATGTAAAATGTTGTACAAGTCTGCTGTTTCAATGACTCACAGTGTAGTTATTGCTTACAAAATACAGAGCCACAGGAACTTTAAATCTGACCCTCACGATTTTGGTTATTGAAAGATGGGAATTCAAACGCAGTGGACGCACTCTTGCCTTGTTTTCGCGAAGGTAGACTGTCTCTGCAAGCGGCAACGCAGGCGAGGAAACGTAGAGAAGTCTTCGAGGGAACGTAGTCGACAAAAGCGGACGGAGTTCACCGAACTGACGAGAGACTGCACCAAGCATGCCCGGCACTAAGCAGATGTAAATACAAGGTACATATTCACTCAGTTATTATTAACAGGGGGCACCTTAATCTGGTGGATGTTAGGAAAGAGAGAAACCTGAGGACGAAACAACCCGATGTGACTTCTCCAAATTCCCCATGTTACATTCACGTTGCAGAAAAATTATGCGCTGAAACTCCTCAGGGTTGAGATAATGTCGACGAAAGAACTTGTGATGAGAATGCTCGCCGCGTCCGGTGAAATCTGAGTAATATATGTCTTCCCGACTGTCGAGAAACGTTAAAACCAGCACCACATCACCTTGCTTCCGCGCGGAAGTCCCGAATATTTGTATCCATTAACAAGGTAACCGTAATGCTTCGCAACTAAAGATGCTGGCGGCCGCTGGGTATCCATGCTGTGTGATTTCAATTTCGTGAAAGACCGATGTGAAACAAACTGGCGGTCGTACCATATGTGATACGAGAAGTACAGAAACTGAAGAGCCTGTACACAAGACTGGAACTGGGCATTGCTTTTACAACAGTGCCGAAGCTCGTTCGATTATATGGCACAATCCAGAAGTGAATTATGAACGTATACTGCCCCAATCTGGTTTCTAAGCTCTGTTATGGACTGAAATCAACTTTCAGGAGTTGGGCATGCCTGTGCTCTAGTACTCCGGCTGGGTATTCTTGTGGTAGAGCATATTTGGTAGACAATATGCCGCATAAATATAGTGTTGCGTGAACGCAGATATGGGCTGTGTACTCCTGGATATTATTAGCTGTCACTTCACTGTTGCTATGACAACTGTGCGTCTTGATTTAACGTTATTTTGTTTTTGCGCTTTGGCCAATGTACCAGACAGTAACCGAGTCATTTTTTATCAAAGAAGCCGCACATGCATAATTCGATCCTCCCAGTAGCTTTCTAAGGCCGCAAATGAAAGTTAGGGACTTGGCTTTTGTATGACTGTGCTTGTTTTCTATTCCGTCACAAACCTATCTACCAGCTGTTTAAGAGAAAACTAAGTAATTCTTAGGAACAGGTTTTGTGAGAAAAAATATAGCTCTTTCGGAATAGTATTACTAGTGTCGGCGGAAGCCAGAGCACCGGTGAAGCGTTTTAAGTAAAAAGCAGGTTAACTGATTTTTAATAATAATTTGTAACGTTTAGAGTTAGCCGCCTAGATGCTATCAGTGATTTGTAGCCGGTCATTAGTAATAGCCATATCTTTTTGAGAATTTAGAAAACGTGATTTCCCTTGGCGCTGTGGCTGGACAAAATTTGACTTTTTTGACTAGTTGCGTGCACTGGAAAGATTGCTATGCTTGCTTGCTTTTCGACAGCGCATGTATTTCGGTACGGTGCAGACAAATTTTGTCGAGCCACTGCGCCGAAGGTAATTGCGTTTTCTAACTTCTAAAAATTGATACGGCTATCAGTAACTATCGGCTTCAATTATTTATTTAAAACTAGGAGCCTAACTTCAATTATTAAAAAGTTCAGTATTAAATTTGCTTATTCCGTTTACTAGTTAAAACGATTCACCAGTTCTATGGTGCTTTAAAACACTAATAACACTATGCTGAAAAAGCGAAATTTTTACCTCAAAAACTTATTTTTGAGATTTACTGAAAATCCTAACTGAAGCACATTTTCTATTTCTCGTTTTCTGGCCGCAAACTGCGCAATGTTTGCTTTTTTATTTTTACTTCTATGCCACGCGGTTCTTTTGTGTAAACTGTTTTCCCTGCCATAAAACTTATGTGATTCTGCGTTAGTTTTGTTTTCTTCTAATTTGTGTCGGTCTTTTCGTGGTGTTTGCTCATAATCGCGTTACTGCATGAGCTCTCCAGCTCTATCCTAGAGACACAGTGACAGGGATCCATTCTGTGTACAGAGTGAAATAACTGGATAGAATAATTACGCGGTGGAGACAAGGAGACAGCAGATGGGTCCGGAACAAGCGCGATTGAATGATAAGCATGCCGAAATCAAGATGCAGAAATGGCCGTGGGCAGATCACGTAATGCGAAGGCGACATAATCAATGAACCCAGAGTGTAGCGTGTTGGATCTCAATAGTAGTCAAGGGTAAAAGAGAGGTGGTGGAACATAGGGTAATTCAGCAAAGGAAGTTTCTGTGGGTAATGTCACAGCAGGTGGCGCTCGAGAGGGTGACTAGAGGTCATTGGACATTTGTACGATGTTGCACATTGTTACTTTGGTGATGAAGGTCCTGAAGATGATGATCACATTGTGTTCTCCGAGTTCAGTGATTAGGCTCCACTTGTCCTGCCGGTTTCCCGTTGGCTTCCCAGCTTCTCAATGTGAGAGCCCATTTACCTATCCCTCGCGTTCGTTTCACTCGGCTGACGTGACCACAGCTTATTGTATCGGTGCTGAGCACTGTTAGGAACAAGGCTTTGCCTTGTATCACTCGGTAACTCAATGGGTAATATTTTTTACAGCATTCAGCTGGGATGAAAGTGCGCCTTAACTTCAAGAAGGAACAACAGCAGGTACCGGCGAGCCTTCCTGACGCGGACGCGCCCGCCCCGAAGAAACGGGCGATACAACAACACCACGAGGGCGGTTTCGAGAGCAAGGTGCGAGTGGAAATTACAGACATCAAGAAAATGCTATGCACCAGGCAAAGTACCATTGCGACCCTACACGGAACATTCATCGGCCTCGCAAACAGGACCACTAACCTTGAAGGAAACATGCAGATAATACTAAATCACTCCGTATTCACGCAACACGGACACGCACCGGCGAGCAGTGATGCGGGACCGACCCACCATCAAGGGCAGCCGGGTAAATTGCATCAGCATCAACATGGCCAACGATAACCAAGGGATAGTAATATGGCAGTGGAACTGCCGCGGCTTCGCCGGCAAAAAGGACGTTCTACAGCAACACATCAGGCACGCACCACGTAAACCGGACGTAATATTACTCCAAGAGACGTTTACTAAAGCGGCTACCTTAACAGGCTACAAAACGCAAGGCAGCAAAATCGAGGGGAGGGGTGTATGCACGCTGGTTAGGAAGCGTCTCACATTCGTTGACCACGAACTAAGCGGCGTCCAGATGGAACACGCTCTCATCGAACTGATACCCACCAAGCAGAAGAAACAAAGTATATTAATACTGAACGTATACAGCAGCCCATCGAAACGCCGCCAACGCTTCCTAGCGCTGTTTCAGAAGACGCTCAAGATTGCCGGGTCCCGGACGCTGATTGCAGGGGGAGATTTTAACGCGGCAGACACGGCATGGGGTTACGGCCCCAGCACGAACAAGGGAAGACAACTCGGGCAAGATGTGCAAGAACTACCCTTCACATTAGTTACGGATCCGGCGCACCCGACGAGAATCGGTACCTCCACTACCAGAGACACGACCCCGGACCTGACGTTCGTCCGAAATGCCGGGACGGAAGCTACCACGTGAAAAAACACGTCGACCGACCTGGGGAGTGACCACATGATCGTCGAAATACACGTACAGACTCCGGACAAGGCGCACGGCCGTAAGCGATATTTGAAATGGACCGATAGGGAAGATTTCAGAAATAAACGAGACCAACAAGAGCCTTCCGGAGATACGATCACGGACATCGAAGCCTGGAGCCGCTCGCCGGTTGCAGACGCCAAAGCGTCAACCAAGACCGTCGAAACCAAGGTTGAAACTGCCAAGATGAACAGCCGCCTGGCGCATCTCATTGAGGCGAAGAACTCCACCCTGGCCAGGTGGAAGGGACAGAGACTCAATCGGAGACTCAAAGAAAATAGCGGACATCAACCAGAACATCGAGGAGCACTGCCGTAGGCTCAACCTCCAGCAATGAGATGAGTTATGCAATGCAGTCGACGGCCAACTACACAACGGGAACCATGTCCTACCAGAAGAACTGCTTTGCACGTCTATTACACAAGTATCTAGAGAAGCACGGTGAAGATGCAGTGACCGTCCGGTTACGAGCGAAGTACTTGCCGCACACTTCGACCGCACAACACGGCCCATATGAGGAGGATCTGAACGCAGAATTGGATAAGGACTTTAACGTAGAAGAGATCAGGATGGCGCTGCACAACCTCCACAGCAGATCGGCGCCAGGCCCCGACGGGGTGTCGAATCGCGCCCTAAAGAATCTCGACGACCGATCCGTGGAACAGTTCACGGCATTCATCAATGAGTGCTGGCAGCGTGGCACCCTCCCGCAACAGTGGAAAACTGCGAGAATGATTTTAATCCCAAAACACGGAAAGCCGGCGAGCCTCGACAACCTTCGCCCCATATCCCTAACGTCGTGCGTCAGCAAGACCATGGAGCACGCACTGCTTAACCGCTGGAAAGCCCACTTAGAGCAGAAAGGGGCATACCCATCATCCATAATAGGATTACGCCCCCAATTATCCACGCAAGACTCAATATTACAACTGAAGCACCAGGTGCTTCACGGCAAGACGAGAGGCACCAGAGCAATTCTCGGCCTCGACCTTGAAAGCGCGTTCGATAGAACCGCGCACTCGGCGATCTTACGCCAGATATCGCGGTAAAACCTAGGTGTACGCCCGTACAACTACGTTAAAGATTTTTTGAGAGACAGGCGAGCTTTTTTAGTGGCAGGGGATATCCAGCTAGAAGAGCAAACGCTGGGAAGCACCGGTACCCCGCAGGACCCCGTCATCTCACCCATGCTATTAAACATCGTCTTGATCGGGCTAGCAGGAAAGCTACAAGAACTCGAAGACATCCGGCACATCATATACGCCGACGACATAACACTCTGGGTGCACGAAGGCAGCGACGGTCACATCGAAACGCACTGCAACTAGCAATTTAGAAAATAGAGTAATACCTTGTGGGTACGGGATTACGATGTTCGCCTACAAAGTCGGAACTCCTACTCTACCGCCCTACGCAGAGGGGCAGACCACCCGGGTGTGGTCGGAATGTGGCAACGACCAGACGAGAATACGAAGATATCAGACTACGCACGAGCAACGGAGCTACCATCCCGATAGTGCACAGAATTAGGGTCCTTGGCATGATAATCGAAACCAATGGCGTCAACGGCGAAACAATAACTAAATTACAGCGCAAGACGGCTAACGCCATGCGAATCCTCAAAAGGGTCACCAGCAGAAGAAACGGAATGAGGGAGGTGAGTCTCACACGACTCATACACTCTTTCGTCATGAGCCATATTGCGTACGTAGCGGCATTCCACAACTGGTACAAGGGAGAAGAAGCCAAGATCAACGTCCTCATCCGCAGAGTGTACAAGATAGCACTGGGTCTACCAGAGTCCACCAGCACGCAACACTTGCTCCAGCTCGGGCTTCACAACACGCTTACCGAAATCGCCGAGGCGCCGCGCACTTCACAACTAGAAAGATTAGCGGCCACGGGAGCAGGACGCCAGATCATGGAAAGTGTCGGCATCCCTTACCATGCACAACAACCAACCGGGGAAGAAGAGAGGCCAGGGCCAGAGCTCTCCTACACAGCTAAGGAGACGAAACAAGAACAAGGTTCGTTGACGCCGCGGAATACGCAGAACGCTCGCGATTCGCAGTTGCGGTCGTCGATTCGAGTGGCGAAACGCGCATAACGGCAAGTGGAGCGTGCGAGCGCGCAGAAGAAGCGGAGGAAGCGGCGGTGGCCCTCGCCCTCACGGATCCGACGTGCACCACAGTTCTCAGCGACTCGCGACAAACGGTCAAAAATTTCGCCAAAGGATGGATCTCACAGATAGCGGCCCGAATCCTGAGCAATCGAAAAGTCCAGTGGGAGGAAGCTTTTCAAACCAGAATCCAGTGGTTCCCGGCGCACATGGGAGAAGTATCGAACACATATCGCAACCGAAACGAGACGGCACACGCCGAGGCGCGCGAGCTCGCGAACCGCGCCAGCGACCGTTGTCCATGGGACAGCACCAAAGACTGTCTGAGCAGCTACAACGAAATTACCAAGGCCCTCTGCCTGGCCCGCCGAACCTTCCCTCCGCCCAACGACAAGCTGGACAGGGCGCACGCGGTGGCCCTCAGAAAACTGCAGACGCTCACGTACCCCACCCCGGCACAATACCACAGACTCTACACCGGAACATACCCGACGAATATATGCAAGGTCTGCCACACTGCTATAGCAACTTTACCTCATATGCTCTGGGACTCTAGAAAAAACTCTGACGGTGTTAACTCCGGAACCCTACCGCCGCGATGGGCCGCTGCCTTGCGCAGCCCCAGTCTCGGTGACCAACTCTGGGCTGTCCAGCAGGCCTGCGAGGTGACGTCGAGGCAACACCTCGACGTCCCCACGTGGGAGACCTAAGGCCCCGTCGCCGAAAGCTCTGCAGGACTTTTGAATAAAGTTGTTACCAACCAAATAAGGAAGAAATTGTTGCAGGATAGTAAAAAAGGCAGGGAGCTCTAGTGTTAGAAGTAGGATTGTCTGCGTTAAAACACGAAGCTACAAAAAGAAATATAACCAAAATGATCCCCAAAATTCCGCGCATTAAATCTCAACAAAACATTAAGCACATATTGCAAGAATGCAGCACTATTCATCAAGATGTCTGCGATGGCACGTTCAGTCTCCACGAAGCCGTAGCCTTAAAAAATAATGGGAATGGGATTGCACCGATAGACGTCAGTAAGAAACAGTTGTGAGATCGGTGGCTTTAAAGCAGGAAAGTGACGTAAATGTTGATGTTTAGGTTGATAATCGGCATATCGTAAAGTTCAAAGCGAGTTTTCTTTAAAGGAGGACTGTTGCTAGATAGTACGTTTTATTTCTACATATTGGTTAGAGGTAAAATATGAAGAAAAAAGCTCTGAGCATGGCAGCGCCCACCACCTTCCAGTCTCAAAAGGGACGCTCCTAACAACCATCGATGTTCTACCTAAAGGCTCATGAACTCGGCTCTTTTGAAAACGTCCGTCTGCGGTCGCGGGATCCGAATGGACGTCGAATGGACCTGTACACCCGCCACTGCCACGTCTTGACGTTGGAGGAGGGCAAGAACTGTGGGAATATTGCAACCCTCATCTGCGGCCAACCTGGGCTACAACATTCTTACCTCATAGATACATATAGCTCATATACTCCATGTGTAATCACCAGCGCTGTGGCCGAATGGTTAAGACATAGGCACACGCTGACAGGTTGGCGTGAGGAGGAACTCTGTAACTACCCGCCATACCGGAAGACTGTTCAGGTGAACGGCACTGGCTGGGCCGCTCCCTTTGGCGCAGAGACGAACGGCGCGGGCCCCAGTGAATGCAAGGCACCCCTTGCTGCATAACGACCACTTGACTGATTGTGCAGGGTGGTGGACGTCCTTCCCTTCTACTGTCGGCCACAGGCCCGTCGGGACCATACGACGAGGACCTTGTGTCGGAAGGACGCTCCCTTAGGGTGCGCCACAGTCTTTTTGTTGACTATTTTTTTTACTCCTGGTACTTATTCGACTATTTGTTCATGTAATGGGAGACACACCAAAGAAAGTAGGCGTTATAGTTTCCAGAGTGCTGCTTTTACGCATATTTCGCCCGTGAAACCAAGCTGTGAGCAGTTACCAAGACACTAAGCGTGCCCTCTGCATAGAGCGCAGAGGCAGAGTAAGGTAGCTAGATGCACGTGGGGACCATTCGAGATAGTGACGGGGAATAGTCGAAGGTAGCCTTATTTGGCCAAACACTAAGACTAACGCCTTGCCTCCTAGCCACACAAGACACACGTCTACCCTTCCACTGTGGTCGCTATTTTTCAAATGTTGGTGAAAAGTATCTCAGCAAGACAGGTATGTTTCTGAGCCCGGTACTGTTGAATTACTAAACACCAAAGCAAGAACCTCTGGAGGATGAGAAGAAGCATCACCTTCACGCCTGAAGACTCCGATAGCTTCATAAGGACCGTAACTGCTTTAGTACAAAGCTCAATCGCGGACAGTAAGCCTGTCCTTCGATGAACCCAGTCGGTATATGTGTTTCTTTTTCAACCATATCGTGATGTCTAAACAAATTGGCTTTTCAACCGGCCGCTGATATTATGTTACGAGTTCCAAGTTCGGAATTGGATGAGCTGTTACGCTTAAGCAAAAAATTAGAGTGCCCTTCATATTATGTCGGAGCCGTTAACTCCCAACTTTAATTGGTGCGAAATGACAAGATTGCCTGGCGATCCCAAATCATAACGCACCTGTGGACAGAGCAATGGACTCTTTTTGGAGTGCGCCAACTGTGGTGATGTGGTTTGGGTGCACCTGGGAGAGCACACAGTGATGCAGTAAAGCTGCTGCTTCTTCTTCGTCCTGGGAAAGGGAGCAAATCTGTTACTTCTGCCGCTCTAGTAATCGAGGCAACGCAAATAGAGCCTGCAGTCAAAATGAGAAAATTAAAATTGTGGAAACTGTGAAGAATTGTTGAGACATTCAAAGTAAATAAGAAAAATAGGTATCTGCACTTACGCGTCTTGTATAACAAGCTTACAGCCAATATTAATGATAAACGACCCTGTCGCAAAGTGTAAAAGTAATTTTTTGCACTCCAAGGTACAAAAAAAATTGAAGGGGCACTTTGCTGACCTAAAGTGCGGGGAGGCGAATGCCTTTAGCGTGGTGTTGCTGCTTGTGTCACTGATGTGTGGTTAAGATGTTAATTAAGTACACAATTGTTTGTTTATCTTAAATGCTGGAGACAATGCAGGGCGTTTGGGAGGCATCCATCTGATTCAACGCCTTTCTTTTTAGCGTCCCATACAAGGAAAACTACATATGCGTTGGCAGGAAGTAGCGTAGTCGTTAGCAGGCTCTGCTGCTAAACAGAAGGATTTTGGTTCTAATTCCATCGTGCACAAAGATTTTTTTATTATCGAGCTGATATGTGTCACGGACGGATGGACGGACGGACGGACACCACGAGTATGAGCCAATAAAGGCTTTCGCCTTAAAAATATGATCGAGGAGTACCTGCTACAGCAACCCCCAGCCGGGGGAGCGGGCTAGGGGAGACTCTCCTTATCTCCCCAGGGACATAGCTGGTAGGGCTGGGTTGTGAGACAAAAGAATTGAGCTGAGGACTGGGGATAGCGTGAGACTTGGGAACACTTCTGAAAAGAGTCGTGCTTCTTTTCAGGCCTCCGTATAGGCCAAGCTCTCGCTCTTCACCTGATAGGGGGCCTAGGCCTCCAAGCGCATTTTCATGCGGCAAATCATGCATCGGGCCTGGATCTCCGACCTTCCAAAACAGGGAACCATCAGGGGCAGAGATCTGAAACCCCCTTCACAAGCCTCCCCTCCGCCCTTTCTACTGACCTTCCTCAAATGCTAAAAATTGCCGGCAGTTTTTGGGGCGACTGGAGGCTTCGTTCATTGAGGCATCATGCCGATAACGTGGAATTTACGCGAAGTACCGCTATTTAACTATTTTCGCAGTGAGATAGTAGTTTCATGCCGCGAAATGAAGACGGTCACCTAAGCATTCTGAGACTGGCAGAGGCGCACTGAAATCCACCTTAACCACCTTGAGTTTGAGAAAAATTGGAGACAGAAATAAAGTAGATCACGGGTCGGGAACCAAGTTAGAATTGGCTGCTGTGTAATCAGTGCTCACATTTCTGACATTACGTTGCTCTAGAATGACGTGGACGGAAATCAACAGTGGTGACCGCTGTATAGCGGACGCCTTTAAGATGACAGAACTCCTCTTATAGGTGAGTAATGACTATATATTTCAGTGCGAGTAATGACAACTTAACAGCGAATGCAGTTGAATCCCGTCACAACGAATGCCGCTTCAACGAAATTTTCGCCACAACGAAGTATTTTTCATTCCCTGCGAAATCCCCAGAGGAGTTAATGTATTAAAATTCCCTCTAAAACGAATTACTTTGTTTTCGTAGAAGCATTCGCTTCTACGAATTTTTCGCGAGCCTTCACCGGTCAGTGGCCCGCCTTTCTTCAAAAGTTGGGTGCTGTACGAGATTATTCCCTGCTAAAGCAGTAGCTTGGAGGAGCTAAATAATGCACGGAATGTATGTTTATTACATTTTCGTGTATTCTTTATTAAAAAATATGGTTGGGAGTCGTTTATTCGTCATAGGGAAGCAGCGGGAGGACTTGTTGGCGCCGTGCGAAGGCCGCCGGCCGTACGAGGGCCAAAGACGAATCCAAATCCAGTCGCCAGCCTCCCCTCCCCGCCTTCGCCGCAGCCATTTCCGCCATTTTCTCGTGTGTCGGTGTGTGTTGATCGTCGATCTCTCGCTGCAGTCTGATCTCGTCAATCGCCTCTGCCATGTCGCCGCCAACGAAGAAGCAAAAGTTTATTTCGCTAGAAGAAAAGAATAAAATTATCGCCGAAGCGGAAAGCGGGAAGAAGGCAATTATTTCCGCAGGTTTTCGCATCGCGCTGTGTTCGCTACCGACGATTTTGAAGAATAAGGACAGCATTAGGAGGGCACTTTCTTCGGGAACTTCAGCGCAGCACAAGAAAGTGACGCAACCAACCTATGAGGAATTCGACAAGGCTGTCTATGCTTGGTTCGTCGATACGCGAGCAACAAACATGCCCCTAAGCGGTGAAATTATATAGCAGAAGGCCCTAAATTATGCTTGTTTGAAGGGCTGAATGACTTTAAGGCAAGCATGGCATGGCTGAATCTCTCTAAAGAAAGGCATAATATCGTCGGCAAGGTTTTGTGCGGCGAATCGGCACCTGTGGACGCTGACGGCGCGTCAACATGGGCGGCGGACAACATGACTGCCATAATGAGCACTTAAGATCCGTCTGATATTTATAACGCAGACAAGACGGGGCTCTTCTATGAGATGCTGTCAGCGAAGACGCTTGATTTTAAAGGGCAGCGTTGCCACGGAGGCAAACAAGCAAGAAGCCAGTGACTGTACTGCTGTGCACAAATGTGGATGGGTCTAACAAACGTCCCCCGTTAGTTATTGGCAAAAGTGCAAAACCGCGCTGCTTCAAGGGGAACAGGAGCCGACCTGTTAAGTACGTGGCAAACAGCCAGTCGTGGATGACCCGTGCCATTTTTGCTGACTGGGTGGTGGCACTTGACCGGGACATGAGCAGACGAAATCGAAAGGTTTGTTTGCTCTTGGACAATTGTTCAGCGCACCACATTGACGACGTCAAACTGTCAAATGTGGAGCTGAAGTTTTTCCCGCAGAACTGTACCTCGGTCATTCAACCCCTGGACCATGGCATCATCCGGAGCATGAAGTCTTCTTACCGGGAGGGGTTGATCCAGTGGCTTCTCCTGAACAACAGCACTGGTAGGGAGACGAAAGTCGATCCTTTCATGGCTTTAGAAATGATGGCTGCGGCATGGAGAGCAACACGGTGCAGCGTGATCCGCAACTGCTTCAAGCTCGCCGGGTTTGTCGAAAGCAAGGCGACCAGCATGACTGCAGCCGCTGAAAGTGTACGATCGTCATCGACTCCGGGGATTGACGTTACTTGGAAATCGCTCCAGGAAGCTGGAAACGTCCCTGCTGACATAGCGCTGGACGATTTTCTCGCCGCTGACGCGGCCGTGATTGTCCACGAGGAACGAAGCGATGAAGACATCATCAAAAGTGTTCGCGAGCCGGAAGAGCCGTCCGATCATGACGACGACTCCGCTGAAGATTTACCTGCCCCGGCAGCCTCATCGCAGGTACTGGATGCCTTCGACGTTATTAGAAAATTTCTTGGCACAACCAATGACGACGTTGCGAAGTCGCTGTTAACAGAGTGCGAGAGTCACGTGACGCCGCTGCTGGCAGTGAAACGCAAGCAGGCGAAGTTCACAGATTTCTGGCAATAAAACTATGTTTTGCTTGAGTTATTGCCTTGCATTTTTGGTTAATTTCCCAACGGCGAAATTTCGCCACAGCGAAATTTCTCGCGCGTCCCGTCGATTTTGTTGTAGCGAGATTCAACTGTAGAACCCTTTTCAGCAGTTTTCAACATTCTGCACGGAGAGATCGGCACATCGAGCCCGGAGGATATGAGGATATGAATTCTATGAACATATATGAACACGACGATATGGAGTACTCCGAATCGGATTGCTCAGGCTTTATTTTGGACCAAGTGAGGCTTTGACTAATAACGAAAGTATTACATTGGTGTTTTTCGCTTGGGTCTCCATCGCAATGTGCCGCCACCACTACCTCAAACCAGTAAACCTGCTCCGCATGCCTATTTCACGGAGTTGCCAAGGCTGGGCAATGATGCAATTTGCAAATTATCGCATAACACTTGTGAAAAGCAGGAAAATTCAAGTCGTTGCATTTAATTCGTCTTCAATCACCGTCCTTGCACATCACACAGCTTTGCTTAGAAGGTACGCGCGATTATTAAAGTACTGATGGGATAGTTTACGGCGTAAGCGTTTCTTTAAAAAATATTCCATAAGTATTAATGAGTATCCCATTTGAAAGGCGTATGTCTTTTTTGGTGTCGCTACGGTGGATAAGTGCTTATGGCGCTCCCCTGCTGACCCGAAGATGCGGGATGGATCCCGGCTGCGCCGGTCGCATTTTGATTGAGGCGAAATGCCACATGCCCGCGTACTGTGCGATTTCAGTGCACGTTAAAGAATCCCAGATCGTCGAAATTATCCGCACACCTCCCCTACGCCGTCCCTCACAGCCTGAGTCCCTTTGGGACATAACACCCTCTTAAACCATTTATTTACTTTTTATTTATTTACCCACAGCACCACAGCGGCATTAGAGTGGCATTACGTAAAGTTTTCTTGGCTTATGAATGGCGTGGACGAACGTCGGGAAACAAAAGTGTCCGCACGAACCGTCGATCATAAGTTAGTTGCATGGCAATTAAAATAAAATGTAAAAGCCGATTAAGCAACTGTTGATAAGCAACAATTATGTAATTATAGTAGTGACAATTAGTAAATAGATAGCAAAAATTGTGATAGGTAGTGATAATGATGGCTACCGATAATGACAGTGCTAGGGATAGATAGTGATGGTAGTGCTAAAGGAGCTAACTATATTGATAGTGATATTGACAGTGATGAAAATAGTTTATAGTGATGAAATAGTTTATAGTTATGTTTAGCGATGATGATGATAGTTATTACGGTGATGATGATACGCATAGAAAATAATAACAAATAAAAATAAAACAATAAGATCATAAAAATATTAAAACAAATTCTTATATACCTTAGAACAAATTAGCGGGTTACAAATCTTTTGCGGGGTCGCGTAACACTACCCAAGTGGCTACCTTTGTAAAAAGAAACATTTAAACGCTGCAGCACGAGACGGGGAATGCGCAGATCGATCATGTTTTAGTCGAACCCCTTCCTCCCTCGGAATTGAAAAAGCAATAATATTTTCATCCTTAGCGTGTATAGCTCACTCAGTAGCGCAAATGTGACTTTTGCAATACTTTCACGGTAACCAAGGTTATTTCAAAAAGCAGTCCACTCTTGATAGAGGGCGATTTTAATGCGCAACCTGCGGCATGGGGTGATAAATTCACGATGTTAAAGACAGAAATCTCAGGTATAAAATTCAACAACATGGGTTCATCCTCATTACGGACCGGATGTGGCTAACTATGAAGGGAAATAGCATATCCGAGGACACGACACGAGATCTAGCCGTGGTCGGGAGTGCCATCACTGCTACATGCAGCAACACTGAGGAAGACGTAGGTAGCGATCATAGGATACTAGAGACCATAGTTGAGAATGGCCCACATGTCAACAGTAAGAGGAGAGTTGAGACTATACATTGGGATACTGTCAGGTCGGGACAGGACAGGATAAGTGATATTAACGATTGGAGCAAGGGACTTATTCAATCTGTTCAGGACGCTACCGAAGAGATTGATTGGAAGTTGATCCGGAAGTCGTTGATAGACGTCTCATGAGTTCGTAGAAGAAAAAGAAACAGTTACAGCAAAAGGTCAGCCACAAAATAAGATACAAGAATTTCAGAAAACGCTTTCACGCGCTAAAAGAAGGCATTCAAGAGCATGCATTAGAACTCACCAAGCAGAATTGGGGTAACATTTGTGAACAAATGGATAGGAATATTGGCAGTGCCGGAACGTGGAAACTACTCTGACATCTATTAGATCGAAAGAAAACAAAATAAGAGGCTCTACTGCAGCTTTGAAAGGTGCTGTATAAATATGAATGTCGAAAAATTAACTTATTGCCTAGGTTAGGAATCGCTACCTCAGCTGTTCTGGAGTTGAGAGCCTTCCTGAAAACGTGGGCTCGGGAAACCCGGACTTGTACAGTCCCATCACTATCGAGGAAATGAGGACTGAAATCAACCGCCTAAGAACCAAAACGACTGCCGGACCGGACAAAGTCAGCAACAGGATGGTGAGTAATCTTGACGACGGTTCCATTCGAAATCATACAACCTATATACAGGAATGCTTGGACAAGGAAGAGATGCCGCAAGCGCGGAAAGCTGCGAACCTAGTCTTCCTTCTGAAGCCAGGGAAGAAGCCCAGCTTTGAGCATCTTAGGCCCATTTCCACCACATCTTGCTTTCGAAAGTTGATGGAGCACGTAATATAAACTATAGACTGAATAGATTCATGTAAGATCAAAATCTTTATCTTGTTACCATTTTAGGTAGCTGAAGGAGGAGGTAATCAATAAAAAGACAGTTGATACTAGGATCATTCTGGCATTGGATGTCTCCAAAGCATTTGATAATATCAAACACGTAGCCATACTTGCGAACCTTAACGCACTAAATGTTGGAGTCAACACATACAACTACGTAGGGAACTTTCTATCAGATCGGACTGGCAGCATAAGCAAGGGTGAACAATCACTTGAAAACATTAGAGTGGGGAACAGAGGGACGCCGAAAGGGTTTGTTCTCTCTCCGAGCCTGTTCAATGTAGGGATGATTGGCCTTCCACGGCAGCTGGACGGAATCACAAATCTGCATCAAACCATATATGCGGAAGATTGAAACGCTGTGGGTGAACAGCGGTAGCGATGGAGAGATTGAAAGCACACTTCAGAGAGCCATAGATGTAATAAAGAAATTTTTCGAAGTGATTGGGTGAAAATCCTCGGCAGGAAAATCAGAGGCTCTTATTTTGCCATCCGAAAAATGGAAAATAAACAGTGCACCTTGCAAGGGCTGTGATATTGCTTTACAAGTGAATGGCAATGCCATTCCGACAGTAGACAGTATTCGAGTCTTAGGACTGCACATAAAAACAAATGACAAAAACACAAACTATCAGGAGACTTGAAGCAAGTACCCGCGAGACATGCTGGCTACTCAACCCCATTTCTAACAAGCAGGCGGGGATGAAGGAGGCCAATCTTATGAGATTGGTTCAGGCTTTAGTCATACGCCGAGTAGCTATCCGTTGCCCTCTATCTAAAACTAGGCAAATCAGAACAGGAAAAAATTGAAATCAAAATATGAAAAGGGTTCACAATCGCCCTAGGCCTCCGAATACTTCCACGGTAAAACTTTTATGGCTAGGTGTCTCCAACACTGTGAATGAGCTTATAGAGCTCCCAAGGTTTCGCAGCATCAAAGGCTTTTAAAAACCAATACTCGAAGAAAAATCATGGAGCGCCTAGGGTTCGCACCTTCAGAGTGTTCAAAGTCCACAGATAACATACCTAGAGCAACCAGGGATATACTCATAATTCCACCACTGCCAAACAACATGCCTCCGGTATTTCACGAAATAGACGCAAAGATAGGGCTGTGGCCCTACAGGGCAAATTTCGATGTAGATCCGATGTGCTGTACAAACACGCTGCCGAATACGATTGCAAGGAAGCACACAGAGCGGTAGTGGTTCGTGAGAGTGGAGACCCGGTCTCTTGCTGCTCCGTTAAAAGCGCAAGTGCAACTGAGGCGGAACAACTTTCCATTGCTTTAGAAATAATAAAAAACGGTACAAAGCTGATGCTGAGTGACATAAGGCAGCCATTAAGAATTATGATATGGGCAGAATATGCGCTGCAGCCGCCAGAATTATGAGCGAAGGGCAAGTACCATCACAGCTAATCTCACTGATCTGGTCCCCCGCTCATCAGGGCCTGTGGGGGAACGAGAAGGCGCACGCGACCGCCCGAGGGTTCATTTTCAGGTCGATCGCCCCTGACGCTCCGCTTCCACGGGAGGAACACCTCCCTTCAGATGATGAACTCACAACATTTCATGAAATAATTTCTCATTATAATCTCAGTCGTAAGACCTATCCAACCGCAGAAAAACAGCTCAGTAGAAAATAAGAAACCATGTGGAGGAAATTGCAAACTGAGGCATTTTCAAACCCTCAACTGTGCAGTAAGTGGCAGCCAGAAGTCTTTATTTCTACATGTGCGCATTGAAATAGATCTGCAGATCTAGTCCACATGGTCTGGGCCTGCCCCTTCTATAACGAACCGAATACAAACGTACAATCCTAGCAGACTTTATTAATCCACCACGAAGCAGGAGACCAAAGCAAACTCATCGATATCTCCCTGACCGTCGTAAAGTTCCAAGGGATTCCGGCCGACGGTTATTGAAATGAATGGAGGTTTAGGCTAAAATCTTCTCCCGCGTCATTTTTGTCCGTTGCAAATAAAGTTACTTCTTTCTCTTTCTTTTATATTTTCAAAAATAGAAATAAAGAGAGAAAGACAGGAAAGGAAAACGCTTTCGCATTTCCGCTCTTTAGCAGACTTAACTGCAAACCTGTAATATTTGGTGTACTCCTTTGTTGAGTACTGCTTCTGGTATTTGTACCTTTTTTTATGAATATACTAATAACCCGGTACTATATGTTTGCAATGATAGATTTTCTCCACCTTTATTTTGTTTGTTTTTCTTTCACTTGCCGAGCTCGTAGTGGCACCCACTTGCGGAGCCTTGAGATGCGTGGCATAAGCCGGTATAAGGAAGCGCAGTATTGAGGTTCCTGGATGATTTCTCTTGATCTCGTACGGTTAATAAAATAGTACAAAACAGCTCGCTGAAGTATCAGATTGTTACATATGTAGTTACCAAACCTGTAGGCTTTCATTTTGCGGAAAAAGTCGGCGCAGAAGGACGAAGGACGCTGGAAGGGGGACAAAACAAGCGCTGTCTCACAACTAAACTTTATTCTGAAGGAACACAATATATATATATATATATATATATATATATATATATATATATATATATATATATATATATATATATATATATATATATATATATATATATATATATATATATATATATATATATATATACACGCAGATAAACGGCGTAGGCTCGAAGGTGGTTTCGTTCGGAGGAAAGAAAAAGAAATATCGGCGCCCAACCTGCGATGAAATGGCCCCCAAAATGTAAGCAATCATTTTCGCACAGCAGCGTTGTACTAATTAGGGACGGCGCGACCCGTAACATCAAACGCCTAACCCTTCATGCAGTGTGCTTACCCTCAGAGAAGAAATAATGCGCTGAGCTCTTTTAATATAAGAACAAAACAAGTTTGTTATTTCATTCATATATTCGTGTGCTTATGCGCGTGTATCTTTTCACTTGACTGTTGATTTATTAATAACATGATAGCACTGAGCTGTGGTCAGTCAAAATCCCCACCAATTTAAGGTGTCAAGCCATTCGCCCAATGCTCTAAAGAAGTCACGTGACCTTGTGACGTCACCAAAACCTGCCTACCGGGGCAGGTGGCAACCCGGTTTGCGAGTAACCTACCCACTGTGGCAGGTAGAAATTAAATTAATGATTACTCGAATGAGCTCACGTTACTTCATGGCGTTATCACAAAGTGCCCCAGCTGCGTTGTAACAGCCCAGTTTCTTGATACAAGTCTAGATAGAAAACTGAAATTAAAAATAGGAAAAAAAGTGAAATCTGCAATAGTCGACGCCGTCAGAGCATAGCGAATAGCTGCTACAGCAGGCAGCAGTCGGAATATGGCGGTTGATGGACCGACAATTGCAAAGAAACAAGCGCAAACCCACGCACAAGTTGCAACAGAAGCTACAACAAATAATAAATCTAATGTTATCGCATTCCATTGTGGAGCTAGCTTGCGCGTCCACATGATTTTATTAATTTATTTCCGCCATATCTTTATCGCCACGAAGGAGTAATCGGGGGGGGGGGGGGTGGGGGGGGCAACTGCACATGGGAATAGCATTTCACCAGGTTACCTCACCTAAGCACGTTAAAGCGAAGGAACTACAGCCCGCAAACCGAAAATTATACATGTCCATATTCTCATTGGAACAGTCCGGTTGAGAAAGTTTTATTATTAAATATGCTAATTAGTTCATGCAGCCGGTTCCATCCTCTTATGTTCGGGAAAAAATTTCAGGAGACACATAAGCTCCGCCTTAAGGGTATGATGTAATAGCCTAATGAGGTAATGCCCATATATGCCACATATCATTCTTTACTTTGCATTCGCAGATCCTTGGGAGTCCTCATACCCCTCCTGGCGCAGAGAAGCAGCGGTTAAGCGATGCGCCACTGCCCTGCGATGGCAGGTCCTTCCAGCGGTGGGCCTTGTG